>NW_019384434.1:86670-110987 GCF_000671375.1 Centruroides sculpturatus
TGAGCGCGGAATGGGTATGGTAAAGATTGTTAATGCTAATAACGAGTACAATCGACCCTATTGGAGATACACACGAACTTCTTTATCTCCGTACCCTCGTCGACATTCAATCACCAAAATTTAGTAGCATCGATCTCCTAATAAGGAAACCACTCTGCAAACTTTCAAAAAATTTCGACCAAAAGCACAGGAGTTATTAAGCTTGAAAGAAGGTGACGAAAATCCTGCTCCCCACACACGTACAGGTACACAAACGTCCATACATACAGAAATTCTCCATTTTTTGTATTTCTCAACGTTTCAATAAAATTCTATTTTGTTCGGAGAAATTAAATTCATTTTTAATGTGTCCTTGATGCGTCAATTAATTTCTATGACGTAGTGAAGTCGATGGTAACGATGATTACAAAACGATGGATAGGATAAATGAGCAAAAGCTTTGCCTCCATAATTTTAATTTAATTAGTAATTTTCCATCCAGTTTGAAAATATTGCCGTGAATATAAGAAGTGAATATAAGGAATATAGGCCTACGTAAAGGAAAAACGTAAAGTTTTTCCTTTACGTAGGCCTATATTCCTTATATTCACTTCTTATATTCACGGCAATATTTTCAAACTGGATGGAAAATTACTAATTAAATTAAAATTATGGAGGCAAAGCTTTTGCTCATTTATCCTATCCATCGTTTTGTAATCATCGTTACCATCGACTTCACTACGTCATAGAAATTAATTGACGCATCAAGGACACATTAAAAATGAATTTAATTTCTCCGAACAAAATAGAATTTTATTGAAACGTTGAGAAATACAAAAAATGGAGAATTTCTGTATGTATGGACGTTTGTGTACCTGTACGTGTGTGGGGAGCAGGATTTTCGTCACCTTCTTTCAAGCTTAATAACTCCTGTGCTTTTCGTCGAAATTTTTTGAAAGTTTGCAGAGTGGTTTCCTTATTAGGAGATCGATGCTATTAAATTTTGGTGATTGAATGTCGACGAGGGTACGGAGATAAAGAAGTTCGTGTGTATCTCCAATAGGGTCGATTGTACTCGTTATTAGCATTAACAATCTTTACCATACCCATTCCGCGCTCAGAATTAAGCTTTTTGCTATTTTATAATAGTTAAAACTGTTTTAAAAATTTCAATGAAATATGATGACAGATGGCGCCACCAAACGTTGCCGGGAAAAGTTAAGGGATTTTTATAATAAATTTAAAAATATAGTAAATAATGAAATTGAATGGTATAAAACGAGCATTTCATAATGTTTTTACGCAATTAGGCATTTCTAGATCTATTGATATTTTCAGTTGGTTTTTTTCTGTATAATTTTTCCTTAATATGTAAATTTATCACCATATAATTCATATACATTTTTAATTTAATTTGGAAATTCTTCATCCGTAAATACTCATTTGAATATCTTTTACATTTCAAACCGTAAATATTTTTAGAACATTTATAAACTATCCTTTGTTCTCTGGAATTTAATAAATAATACGATTCAAATAATTCAATTGTTTCACAGAATTTAAATAATACCAAGTTCTTTTCTAATAATCGTTCTGTGGAAGAATAGATTTTTAAAAATTGAGGATAAATCTGGATGAATTGTTAAAAATGAAGATACGAGTAAATTACATCTTCCATTTATGTGTAACTTTTTAAAAAAGTATATTTCTAATTTTCTAATTTTAATGTATTGTTATAAAAATCGCTTATATATATATTTATTAAACAAGCAATTTTCGTGACAATCAAAAGATATTCTGTTTCTATGACACGTTTATTAACACTTTTTGCTTTTTTATCCTACCTCTTTGCTTACTCCTACGAATTTTCCCCTTGTGTTTCTATTGTTTTCGTCTTTTCTTAATTCAAGTAGTTTCTTTGTTTTGTTTTTGCTTTTCTAGATGTATAATTTATACTATTTTCACAATAAAACTGAGGTCTCGGAATAATCCATCATATCTTCACGAAAATCTTCAGTTTTTATATCATTAAATGTATCTATCTATCTTGATAGAAAAGTTTAAGACTTTTATTTAATTTCATGTCATAATGAAATTATATTAAATGCTTTGATAAGTTAATTATGATATTCTCATGCCGAAAAATACAAGTTTTCCATAGTTTTATGGAAAACTTTGTATTTTTATAAATTTACAATTAGAATAGAATAACAAAGTTTTAGTCAATAAAGTTTTATTTTCAAAATTTAATTTAGCAATTAATTTTTCGATTTTTCTTACATCCGAGCATAATTTCACATCGATTCTTTTCCATAGTTTTACCAAACGCAGAATTATTCATCAATTTAAATAAATATTTTTCAAAATCAATTATGGCCTTAATCTTCGTCTCTGTATTCGAATATCTCTATTTTCTCGATCAATTTGATTGAATGTATTTAAAAATCAATGTATCTTTTTAATTTAAATTTCATATTTAATTTTAATATTTTAATAATCACAAATTTAGATTTTAAAAAAGATGTATATATATACGTATATAAACATTACATTAGCCTGTACGGTAAAATTAATTTCATATTTTCTCATAAAATTTTTTAAAATCTTCAATCTACATGCAACTTTTAAACATATATATTATAACTAGCAGGTGGGCCCGGCGTTGCTAGGGCAAAAGTAACGATAACTAAGATAAAGATTATTACGTTACAGTCAACCTTACCCGTTTTCACAGAATGCAAGAATTGGGTCCCCTTGTTTCCAGACTAATTAGAGAACTTTTAGATGGTTCTAAAAATATGTTCGATTTCCCGCAAAAATGAAATACTGCATCTGCGCCTGTAAATCATGCACGTCGCTTTCTCTTAACAATTCCATTGTTACGTAACACCGCCATTGTTACCTAACACTTCCATTGTTGATGGAAGTGTTAAGACTTAATCCTGTCTTTCTCCCCCCGGGGGAATTTCGAAAAATCCCTTCTTAGTGTGCGTTCTCGTGACGTATCCTAACAGTGTACCAAATTTCAACTTTCAACTCCTAACCGTTTGGGCTCTGCGCTGATTATTATTATTATCAACTCGTCTCGATTATATATATAGATAGATATAACAATAAACTTTGTTATCATATTTAATTGACTGTTTTTTTTTTCTTTCTTTAATTGGTTTTGTATAATAATTAGAATTAATAGCCGAAGTTTTCTCATCAGTGAAATAATCGTCCATTTATTAAAAACTAACTTTTAACCAGCAATTATTTATTGTGACGTGATCACAATGCCGGACTGCAATTTTCAACCTTATTTTTAACTTATTTCATTTAAAATATATGCTCTTCGCCTCAAATTAGTAGTAGCTTGCCCCTGTACATCATACTTTTCCGTTGGGTATAGAATCGTGCCGATCATCTATCAAACTCCTTTCGGGGTAAAATATTTGAATCGAAATAAAGTGACTTCCGATCGGAAGTTCGTATATATTTAATTGGGCCGTATCCAAGTTCGTTTCTATATCCGGATTCCATTTATTTTATTCCGTTCTCGAGATCAAAGAATGACAGACAGACTTACGAAAGTGCAAATTTATAAGTCTATAGTTTTTTTAAATTTTTAAATTGCAGCGAAACTAAAGTGTTTCCATTGTTTGGCTGCTTCGATTTCTCGATCATTTGTCTTTGCTTTGATGTAAAAGTAGAGATTACGCTATTTCCACTTTACTTTCTGACGAACCTTTTCTGTATGCTTTACATTGATTTAGCACGTAATTTTATAATTTGTTTTGATTTATTTTGTAGAGATTCTTTCGTCAACAATGTGAAGTACAAAAATGTGGCGTCACATAAAAAGTTTATTGGTAACATTACTTGATATTTGAATTGCGGTTTGTTTAGTAACGTACTGTACAAGATTGAAGACAGAAATGTTCCCCGTTTAAAGCATTCATATTCGTTTCTATTTTTAAATTCTTAAAAAAAGACTTTTTCGTGTTGCAATTTCCGACACGATCGATATATGTAACTACACTATCGACTTTAAAATGTTCAGAAATACAAGCTCCAAAACGTCGTAAAAAATTATTTACACTGGAACCTCGGTTAACGAACTTAATCCGTTTCGCGACTCCGTTCGTTAACCGAAGCAATTTTTCCCATAGAAATTAATGCAAATACAATTTATCCGTTCAAGACGCTGGTATTTTTGTAATTTGATTTGTAAAATGGATTTTCTTTGATAAAAAATATAGGAAATTCGCTCATAAACAGTCGATATAGGTTAAATTTTCGGAAAAGGAAAAGATTTGACGGGTATAAAAACATCGCATACGATGATTAAAGTTCCAAATGACAGATAGCAGAAACAGTGAGCTAAATTATGAGCGCAAGGTTTATAGGTTTATCAACAATCTCTGATCGGATTCGACGAACAGGTGTCAAATAGACGCCTCGGTAGGGACCTTTCTCGTGGTCTGATCTGGTTTCGATTTTCATCTGGAGACAAAGAAGAAAACAATCGGAAAGCCAGGAATGGGATGCAGGACCAATCAAAATGTGAGAAGCGAGGGGGTATGACTACGTCGTACCTCCGTGGATCGGCTTTCGAGTCGGAGGGACTTGCTCACTTGTCAGAGATGGCATAAGGTTTTAGTTTATCCCGAGGGAACGGGACTAATTTTTTCCGGGTCTGGTCGAGTGTAGGAGGGAGAAGTGCCATCGGTAAGGTGATAGGCGATATACGAGTAAAAGAGGACACCAATTTAACAAGGAAACAACGATTTATTGGCTATTTACATAGACAGTACAATAACTATTATCGAGGGGAAATTCTGAGTCCCTAAGACGCGAAGGGCCGAGTGTTCACAAAAATTTGTTTAATACATCTTTATGTCGATAGTTCTCTTGAGGAAATTAATATTGTGCGTAGGACACAATATTCGTAAGACACAAGATTCGTAGAACGCAATATATAAAAATAGGACACAGTATTTAAGTGACGGTGGATGAACGACTCCCCCTAGAGGGGGAAGCAAGTGGCTTTTATAGTTTCGTCGTGGGAGAATGGTCACGTGATTACTTGTTGTGAGGTAAAAGGTACGCAGATGGGTCAAAGTTGTCCTTGGGACCATGCTAACTGTCAACTTTGGAGTTAGAATGTGGGATTATTTTCGAAGTGAACGGATGTTTACTTTGAACGAAAGGGGAGATTGGAATTTTTCCCTTTTTTTAAGTTAGGTTTTAGCTTAGGATTTAAAGAAAAATTTAATTGGGGGTTTAGGAAAATGCGGGATATTAACCGGAAAATTCGGTAAAAATTCCGGATTTCACAAAAAGGTGAGACTCAAGGAAAAAATACTATAAAAACCCCGAATCTCAAACTGAAAAAGCAGTTCTCCTAAAATTTTACGGCGATTAATCTGTGTCGTCTTCATCTGGATTAAGCCTGAAGTCGTGCCTGCTAAAATTTGTGTTGTGTCTCGCGGACCACTCCAGTTGCCGCAGCTCCATCACCTACCATCGTTTCTGTGACCGAGTGAACCCATCTCGTCCGCCCCTGGGCTACGACTGATCAGCTTGCACTGTCATAGGACCAGCGATACGCCGCTCCACAGTGCTGGAAGAAAATATTGTAGATAAACCATTTCCAACTACCTCAAATATGTATCTTCCCGTTCTAATAAACGATTTTCACTGCAAAGTACTTTTCATCTTTGTTTCCTCCGCCACCGCTAACATACTAATGGACCATCGCCGATGCGCGATTAACTGATTTCCCTAAAACAGTAGGAGAGACCGGGGCAACTTCGGCATACGGGGCAAGTTTGTCAAGCGCTTTTTTTAAAAAACAAATTAAAAGGAGACTTTAGTTATAGGTTAGGCAGTTGAGTTTTATTTGTGGCTTGTTGAGTGTAGTGTTTTTATTGTTCTCCAACAAGCGTAGTTGAATTATCAAGCAAATTTTCATTTTCGTTCAATTCCATATAATATTTTGCTTCCATTTATATTGAATTGGCAGGTTTTGTTATAATTCCGTAATAACGAAAGTTACTTTTCCTGTTAGAAGGATGTAACTTCAACTTATTCACGTGGCCAGATCGTGGCTTGACATTCTGTTCTCAGGGTTGTACTTAATGTTTCGAAATCATGACTAGCGGGGTAAGATCGGCAACATAAAGCCACATTAGAAGCAAAGGATAAAAATCAAACAGATGATAAATGAAAACATGTTTGCATTTGTTATTCATGTATATATGTCTTTGAACTTGCATTTCGTTGTAATAATATTAAATGGGTGTTGGATTTGTATTTCTTTGTTTTAATAGTGAATTCCAACTTATACATTGTTAATAACATAATTTTATATACGTGCCTATCTTGCCCCATTACTGTTGCCCCTATACCAGGGGCAACTTTAATAAAAATAATTAAAATAATTACAACTTTACAAAAAGAGAGAAGTTGCCGATCTTGCCCCTATACCCGGGGCAACTTCGTCAATTTCTCTCTTCTTGTAAAGTTGTAATTATTTTAATTATTTTTATTTCCAAACTGATTTTAACCAGTTCTGTAGTAAGAAAACATTCCAATAGACAATATGCAAAGCTTTTTTTCAGTTTACAGCAGTATTTATTACACAAAATTTAAGTAAAGCTTAACATGCCGATCTTGCCCCGGTCTCCCTATGTATTTTTTATCTTGAGACAATGAAATAACTTAATTGGAACGCATTATTTTGGAAAAAGGTATAGACAAAAGTTGTAGGATGTCGAGGGGCCAATAGATTGGTGACCTCAGATGTGACCTTGACCTTGACCTTGACCTTCAAGGTCATTTGGAGGTCAAGTATATTTTTTTCAATGGGAACACCTGTATAAACCAAGAAAGTAGACTTATAGTGAATAACAGAAATGATTTAGAAATTTACCAAGTTACCAATACAAAGTGTCTAGGAACCATGATAGATACAAAAGCAAAGTGTTATTTGGAGATTAAAAGCAGAATAAGTAAAACATTGCTTACCGATTTAACTGGTATAATTATGCCAATTAAATCGATGAAATTTTCCCGCATCATGTATATTCACACCCATTTCATTAAGAACAAAAAGGAATGCAAAGAATTTCAACGAATTTCTAAATAACAATGTTAATTTTATTATTCTCAAACAATATTTATGATTACATTTAAAGAACTGCTTACAAAAAATACCTAGTAAAGAATTAGTTTTAATGAGGGCGAATTTACTTTTAGGCAAAATATTTTTAGTTTTTATGCATAGCGTATTATATAGTGGTGTATTAATTAATGTAATTCATGCAGACAATAACTACACTACTCGTGTAATAATTGTATTTATCTAAATGATCACTATCAACCTGCGCAATACTTAATTTCAAATAATTATAAGATTCCATAAGAAATGTGAAATTATCAGAGTATATGTGTTTCTTTAGAACGATAGTGTCGAAGTACCACAACGACGCGACGATTTTCGCACATCACAAACAATAGAAAATGCAGAATGTAGCGCTTCGCTCGCCTGAAATATTTAAAGTTGATAAAACATGAAATTTAAATTTACTCATAATTTCAGAAATTCGTACCTTTAAGGGAGTTTTTCTGGTAATGACAAAGAAATCGCCACAGCTCATGCCGAGAGGAATCCTTCCGAATCTCTTCATGAAATTCAGTATCTACATGAAAATATCATATTAAGTAGGCAGAATGATTTAAGTAATTATGAATGTTTGAAATAAATACCTTTAACTTCTTAGTGATGCAGATTTGCAGATAACTGAATTTCCTGATTTCTTGAAACGATCCGTAGGCCTAAACATGAAAATGATGTCAATGAAATTTTAAGTTTTATAGAAAAAATATATTCTTCTAACTATTGAAAATAAAATAAATCTCTATAATTTAAGTCTAGTAGTAAACAGAACAGAATGTCGCCTGCGGATATGCATTTATGTTGGATTAACTCTTTCGTTGGCTCTAGTAATGTTAATGAAGATCACCTTCTAGTGGCACTTCCGTTTATTAGATTAATTATGACAAGAATTAAGAACAACCTAGGTGCTTGCTGTTAAATATAATACCAATAGTAGCATTTACGAACTGTGTAATGAAAGGGTAAATTATCAAAGCAAGAGGCAACGTGAAAATACTTACAGCAGTAGAAACGGTGGAAATGATGAAGATAAAATAAAGCCACGTAATTATGGTGATGCAAAGAAAAACAATTATTTTAAAAGTGTATACGATGTCATATTTTCTAAATGCCACTATAAAATTGAGTATAATTGCAAGTAACCAGATGAATAAAGTGTATATAAAAAATATCGAACTTTTATAACAGTCATTCGAGCGATGAACCTGTTCCATTAATTCTGTATATTTTAATATTATTACTTCTAATTCTTCATACGCTCGATCACTTTTAACGTTATTTAATTCTTCAGACAATGCTATAAAACGGTCTTTAGTGACGGTCACAAGTACGAAGAATAACATGGCATAAACTATAATATAACTAAACATGTAGCAATCAATCGTTATCATGAACGTGGTGCAAATCAACGCCATCGTCCCTCCCTCCGCTTTATAAATATTGAAATATCTTTTTGTAATTATGTCAGACGATTGACCAACTATAAGATAGATAACCACCGTCAATTGTAATTTCAATACGATATTGATGATATTTTCAATTTTGTACTTCTCTTCGGCATGACTTGTCTGTATTGAAAAAATAAGCAACTTGCGGCGGGTGGTGGAAAATACGGCGGAGAACATGAAGGTAAGAATAACTATTGATATCAGAAAAATGAATTTAATTTCTGAAAATTCGTTCAACCACGATTGGCAAGGTATTCGTACGTTACTGTCATAAAACACTGCCATCAGAATATATATAGTGACGTTGATCCACATTAGAAACTCCATAATCTGAGCATAAAATTTCCACATTCTGTTTGATCGTGCAGGAAAATGAGAACAAGTTGCCAAACTTTCGCATCCATAAAATCGAATAATTTCGCAGAGAGGATCGATTGTGCATCTGACACAGAATATTTCCTGGTCCTCCATCCCAGCAAATTTCCACTTTTCCCGTTTAAGGAAAATGCTTAGTGATCATTACATTTACTTCTCTTATAAAATCGGAATTATTTTATAGTGTTTACTCATTCCCTTTATACGCGTCATGCTAGTGTTTGTCTTGTACAAGATGTTTTCTTGAATTTCTCAAAATATGTTAAATATTTCGTGTTACTTTACCGATGCATAATTTACATTCGTAAGATTTACTGTAAATGTAAAAATGCACTTATTGAATGATTTATTACTTAAAATCGTTAATGTTTATGCTTCTGAATTGTATTAGAGTAGAATAATTTTATATATGGTGCAGACAAAAGCATTGCGCATTTTATTTTTAACTTTTCCGGTGTTATGTATATTTTACCGTTAAACTCTATAATCTATTATTCTATTGAATATCTAAACAGGCTCGTTAAATTGTGTGATATTCTAACATTTTATACTTTAACAAGATATTACATAAAATAACGATCATCGCTTTGTTAAAGTATGGAATAAAAATTGTTTTTATTTATAAAGGTCAGGAAATGATATCAATGATGAAGATAACGAGTTGGAGCCATCCCGACCAGTGTTGTTGTAGTTCACTCAAGTTATCAGTTCAATTTATCAATATTTTTATCTTTCAGTTTCCAGAATTTGAGTGTTGGCTGGTATTCTATTTTCTTTTTACAATCCTCTTACAGACTTTGACTCTGCTGCTTTCCTTACTTCATATTAAGAAATAATCTGATTAGACCTTCTTCCATTCTTATATGACACCACATGATCTTCTCTGTTGGTAAATTGTGTTTCCAATTTTAACTCAAGTTTTTCCGATATTTTTATTATCCCTCTCCTTCCTCGTTTCTCTTTCCTTATCTCATTCCTCTATGTTCTCTCTTTCTCTCTCTCTCTCTCTCTCTCTCTGAATTTCTGCTTTTTCTCCTACATAATTATTTAAATCGCCTCTAACTATAATGATTTCCCCTCTTCCCATTTTCTATAGCTTGTCTTCTAAACTTTTCTCAAAATCTTTCTTATCCTCTTCCAAATACCTCACGTGGTCGATATAACATCATACCACATTTACTATTTCTGTCCTTATTACCACTTTTATACTTATTAATCTATTACTGTTTCTTTCCATTTCTATCACTCACGTTTTTCTACCCTTCATCCAAAAGCACTCCTACGCCATTTCTTCGTCTCTTTTCCCCATTTTAGAAGAGCTTAAAGTCTTCAGGTTCTCTCGTGATATTTATTCCCTTATCATCGAGAAGTTCTATGAAAAGTGAATAAATACCACGAGAAACAGATAAATAAGACGACTTCGCCATCTTTCTTTTTGTCGTAGGTTGTTGGAGTCGCCCAGGGCGTTCTTCGGATTGTACTCTGCCTTTTAAGTGCAGTGAGATCTATTATGAATTGAAACTAGCATAATTTTTACTGCCTGACATAAACCTCTTTTAGCCGCTTATTACGCACAGAATACGGCGGCCCATTTTCAACCCACGGGGGTCCCGTAAAATGCAGACATTCCAAAACTGTCAATGTTTGAAATTTTCTGAAATGCACACATTTCAAAACTCGCATTTTGAATTTTTGAAGTGTTTACATTTCAAACCTGTCATTTTTCGAAGTTTTGTAGGTTATATACATTCCAAAACTGTTAATTTTTCAAATTCTCTGAACTGCAACCATTTTAAAACTGTCACTTTTGGAATTTTTGTAGGTTCCAGACATTCCAAACCTATCAATTTTTGAAATTTCCTAAACTACACACATTCCAAAACTTTGTTTATGTAATTAATTTCATAGCAATTAGATCATCGTTTCTCGATCTGGACGATATCGTCCCCTCGTGAACGTTTATTCCGTTTGGGGGATAAATTGTAACTTACGTTTTGGAGACGAATTGAAAGTTTACTGGTCGATTTAGGAACAAACGAATATTTTTTTTATTTTTGCAATCTTCAATACAATTTTTGTTGGCAAGACTCGCAAACACTTAAAAGCATCTTGATATCTCCTTGAGTAATATTTTGTAACGACAGTTCAGTTCTTTTATCATCCGATCTCTGCCACCATGTCCAATAGAAATATGTGTTTTGTACTGAATATCAAACAGATCATTACTTGAACAATAAAATATTACCTTTAAGTGAAACTATTAATTTCTCTATCAAGATGTTGAAGTAACCAGTAAACTCTAGCTTTATTTCTTGTTAGTCACTCTAGCTCTCTTCACTTTTCGTATAAATCGTAATAACTTTTTGTAGTTAGCAAAGGAATATTGTCTTTTACATTACGCTCACTTAGAAAGGATTCGAACCTGGCTTTCATCGCCTCATTTTTATCCATTTTACAAAAAAATTATACAAAAAAATAAGTAGAAAAATTTTACAATTGTTTTAGCACTGAGCAAAACTAGAAAGAAAGACTGTAAACAACTGATAACTTTACTAAACATCCAGAAGCCCGATACATAGATGGCATCTAACGTCTACCTCTAGTACCAAATTACTTACAGTGTAATCATTAATAATAGTGGATTTACGGCCTTATTGTTTAAGCGATCATTTGGTTGAACTGATAACTCGAATAGACTACGCAAAGGGTCACCCCGGTTATAACTAATGTAATTCCTACATAAGACATCGCGTTGTCACCCTCTTTTACATCACTAGCGACCCGCAAGTGTAACGAAGACAAAAGTTAGAGAATTAGTCTATACAATAACAGATTATAGACTATAACTGTAACATATGTTTCCGACGTTCACGTTTTAGCCATGAAAACGTCGACCGCAACCTCTTTATTAAAGGGGTGTTCGAATCTCATTACGCTCGCATTTATCATTTCCAATGTGCTTTTTTCTGATAAATGTCGTCGTTGATCGACGAGATCACATAATAATAATAATCTGTGCACAGTTTCTACGTGTCGAAACATTTTCCAAATTACACCATTTTAATTTAAATAATTTAAAAATACATAGATTAGAACGACAGGGATTTTCAAATACAGTAGTTAATGTTGTAATACGTGTTTAGCGCAAAAAATAATAGCTGCGTGATCTTGCGCAATGATTTTCTCTGCAGCACATAATATATTACGCTATAATACAATTCAGAAGCATAAACATTAACGATTTTAAGTAATAAATTATTCAATAAGTGCATTTTTAGATTTATAGTAAATCTTATGATTGTAAAGTAACATGGAATGTTTAACATATTTTGAGTATTTAATAAAAAGTAAAATACATCTGGATTACTCAAAATATTTCTTTTTTACAAACAAATATTTTGAGTAATTCAAAAAACATCTTGAATAAGACAAACACTAGAGCATGACGCGTATAAAGGTAATGAGTAAACACTATAAAATAATTCCGATTTTATTAGAGAAGTAACTGTAGAGATCAGTTAGCATTTTCCTTAAACGGGAAAGGTAAAAATTTGCTGGGATGGAGGACCAAGAAATATTCTGTCAGATGTACAATCGATCCTCTTTCCGAAATTATTCGATTTTATGGATGCGAAAGTCTGGCAACTTGTTCTCATTTGCCTTCGCGATCCAACAGAATGTGGAAATTCTGTTCTCAGATTATGGAATTCATAATGTGGATCAACGTCACTATGTATATTCTGATGATAGTGTTTTATGACAGTACAATACGAATACCTTGCCAATCGTGGTTGAACGAATTTTCAGAAATTAAATTCATTTTTCTGATATTAATAGTTATTCTCGCCTTCATGTTCTCTGCCGTATTTTCTATCACCCGCCGCAAGTTGCTTATTTTCACAGTATGCACAAGTTCTGAGGAAGAAAAGTACAAAATTGAAAATATTGTCAATGTCGTTTTGAAATTACAATTGACAATTGTTATCTTCGTTATGTTTAGTCAATCGTCTCACATAATTACAAAAAGATATTTCTATATTTATAAATCGGAGGGAGGGACGATGGCGCTGATCTGCACCACGTTCATGACAACGAATGATTGTTACATGTTTGGTTATATAACGGTTAATATTATGTTATTCTTCATAATCTTGACCATTATTAAAAGTCGTTTTACAGCATTGTCTGAAGAATTATAAAATGTTAAAAGTGATCGAGCGTACGCAGAATTAGAAAGAATAATAGTAAAGCATACAGAATTAATGGAACAGGTTCATCACATGAATGACTATTATAAAAATTCCATATTTTTGGTATACAGTTTACTGATTTGGTTGTTTGCCATTATGGTTTACGTTATCGAAGACACAAAAAAACATGACATCATATACACTTCAACAGTAACTGCTTGTCTCGGCATCTACGTAACTGGGTGGTTGTATTTTATCTTCATTATCTCTACCGTTTCATCTACTGTAAGTATCCTAGCGTTGCATAAATGTAGAATGCATTAATTGCATCTAACTATTTTGTTTAATAATGCTATTTATGTAATAACAGTATCTATGTTGTTTTCAATTCTTATCATAATACAATGAGCGCAAAACGTTATTAGTACAAAAATGGCTGGCAATGAAAGCATTATAAATTCACAAATATCATTTTTATGTTTAGGCCTACGGATCGTTTCAAGAAATCAGGAAATTCAGTTATCTGCAAATCTGCATCACTAAGAAGTTAAAAGTAATCATTTCGCACATTCGTAATTACTTAAATGATTCTCTCTATTAATTAAACATGACATTTTCATATAGATACTGAATTTCATGAAGAAATTCGGAAAGATTCCTCTCGGCATGACCTGTGGCGATTTCTTTGTCATTACCAAAATAACTCCTTTAAAGGTAGGAATTTCTGAAATTACGGGTAAATTTAAATTCTAAATTTTAAAATCTTTTAATATTTCAGGTGAGCGAAGCGCAACATTCTGCATTTTCTATTGTCTACGATCTACGAAATTCTTCGCGTCGTTGTGGCACTTCGACACTAACGTTCTAAAAAAACACATCCTATGATCATTTCACTTTTCCTACGAAATCTTATAATTATTTAGAATTAAGGTCTGTATTAGCTGATAGTTATTGTTTAGGTAAATAAAATTATTGCATTAGTAATGTAGTTACTGTCTGCGTAAATTGCATTAACTACACTAGAATAAGTCTCGTTTTTTTCGATATCGGATAATTCGAATTTTAGTTTATTTAGTCTCTTCAGTTTCCATGTAAGTATACAAAAGACGAACACAATCTCATCAGTTTAGTTGGCATAATTATGCAATGATAAAAGAATTATCTTATTTCTAAAATAATTCGTAATTTGCTACTCGAAAATCGACTTAATGCTAAACGATTATACTTTTTCCTACAATGAAAATAGAGCCCGCGTGCTGCATCTCGAATGTGTATTGATCCTTCTCCCGTAGCTAAGAAATGAGTTTTTGGCTGCAGTATACAAGAAAATATTACGGACTAAAACGAAATTATTTTTTCTCCTCGTGTACTTATATTCATAATACACAGAATATCAAACCCTAACTATACTATTCAGTGTGTAATAAATATTTCATATCGCAAATAAAAATCGTACAGCCATCAGAGTGATTATTAGAGATGCGGGTCAAATAAAATTATTTACAGAAAAGCTCCATATGTATCAAAATAGTTTAGCTGCGTTTCTCACAACTTCTTTTTTTCACACAACAGAATCAGATAAACTTCGCTTCGAAGTTTATCTGATTCTGTTTTGTGAAAAAGAGAAGTTGTGAGAAAGCAATCAATACAGTATATTCATTAATCTTAGAAAGGATTCTGCATATATATTTATCAACTTTAATAAGAAGATAGAGGATGTGTTACGCCTACTTAACAGTTTGTGTTGTCAACGTCATCAACTTACCCTCACGGTAAAGTGAATATGAACTTTTCCTGTACGAGTGTCATTGCATATTTAATGTTGACTGATGAGGGGCTATACGCCCGAAACGTGTAAAAGTACCCGTATCAACTGAATAAAGAGGAAAAACGCCAAGTGTTTTAATAATAACACAGTCTTGTGTTAAGCTACAGTAGGCCTATATGTCGATTTCGTGCGACACGTCCGAACATGTAAGCCGAACAATAGTGTGGGGGAGTGAGTAATGAAGGGTTGCGTGGCGCTTAAACAAAAGACAAATCGACGAGATTTGAAAATCGCGTAACTCCGGGTTCGCGTAAGTCGGGGTAGCGTAAGTCGAGGTATTTCTGTATTTTGATCTAGAAGATCTTAAAACGTGAAGATTTCCAAGAACTCGGATGATCAAATTTGTTACGAGTCCAATACTTTTCCGTGTTACGTATGCGTAACAGAGGAAAAAGTAAAAGTCAATAAAATAAAAAAACCGGTCGTGATTGGACAGATAAAAGTTACTTTACTACAATAATATGTAGAATATCCTTGTCTAATAAAAGACGAGGAAATTCTGTATACTTTTATTTTACGTATTCCAGAGAAACTGAGAAGTCGAATTCCTCATCGCATTTTGTGGGTAAGAATTTTTCTGATTCTTAATTTTATTGATGTAATAGTTATAAATATTAAAAAGATCGAATCGTCGCAATGGTCAGCTTTTCCTAAATTTTCCTAAATATATACGCTTTCGAAGATCAAACATATAAGCAAACTTAGGGAGTACCAATGGGAAGCCCAATTTCAGGGCTCCTTTGCGAGCTTGTTGTTAGAAAAGTAGAGGAAAAAGTTCTGCGTAGCTTCGAAAGGGATATAGTATACTACAAGAGATATGTAGATGATATATTCATAATATGGAAAAACAATCGAGTAATTGCTAACTTTGTAGATAGAATTAACGAAAACGAAGAATGCCTTAACCTGAAGCTAGAGCAAAAAAGCTCCAGGATGGTACATTTCTTAGACATTAAGATTGGCTATAATGTAATTATCTTAATCTTCACTATCGTTACTTTTTGCCCACAAATAAAAACCCAGCGAAGCGTGTTCTTGCAGCTAGTTGAAAAATAAAAACTTGCATTTCGAACAAATCGCAATTTCCGAGAGGCGCCCTCAACCCATAATTACCTTTTTCTAATTTTTTCTAAATTTCTAAAAATAATGTTAAAAAAATTTTTCATATTTATAACTAAACTAGCTGTTACCCGCGACTTCGTCCGCCGAGGTTTTGAAAGCAAACCCCATTTACATTCAATATTTCAATAACCATAATAATTATTATATAACACCTACTGCTGAAGAGAATTGCCGAGAATCAAACAAACCATCTTCAATTTGATCAAGTTTCTGGAACGTTTACAATCGTTCTATAATCGAACCAATATGCAATAACAAATTCGAATTTAAAACGGATCGAGCATTTTTAAAATCGAAATGTCTGAAATGTTATCAATTTAATACACCTAAGTACTCAATGAAGACTAAACGTAGTTGAAAACAAAAAATTGCATCTAAAATAGTACAGTATAAGCCGTTTTTCCGGTTAAGTCTTAATGCTCTCGCTCACCCCCCTGCGGGGGAATTTCTAAAAATCCCTTCTTTGTGTGCGTTTTCATGACGTACCCTAACTGTGTACCAAATTTCACCTCTCTAGGTCCAGCGGTTTGCTCTGGGCGATGATGAATCAGTGAGTCATTCAGTCAGTCAGGACAAGCAATTTTATATATATAGATAACAACAACTCAAAGCCCGAATAGTATATAATAAATTACCAAACGATCGCTTAAATATCGGGCTATAATTAAATGATTGGAATAAAGTAATTTGGCATTAGAGGTAGGCGTTAGGCGCCATCTCTTAAGAAAATTAATAATTAAAATTAAATAAATAAATTTTAGAACCTTCTGGAATAACTGGCAAGCGCACCGCATGGCAAGCGGAGGTTGAGGGTTCAAGCCCCGTCCCGGGCCAGTTGTTTTATTCCAGAAGGTTCTAAAATTTGTTTAATTTATTTATTTAATTTTAATTATTAATTTTCTTAAGAGATGGCGCCTAACGCCTACCTCTAATGCCAAATTACTTTATTCCAATCATTTAATTATAGCCCGATATTTAAGCGATCGTTTGGTAATTTATTATATACTATTCGGGCTTTGAGTTGTTGTTATCTATATATATAAAATTGCTTGTCCTGACTGACTGAATGACTCACTGATTCATCATCGCCCAGAGCAAACCGCTGGACCTAGAGAGGTGAAATTTGGTACACAGTTAGGGTACGTCATGAAAACGCACACAAAGAAGGGATTTTTAGAAATTCCCCCGCAGGGGGGTGAGCGAGAGCATTAAGACTTAACCGGAAAAACGGCTTATACTGTACTATTTTAGATGCAATTTTTTGTTTTCAACTACGTTTAGTCTTCATTGAGTACTTAGGTGTATTAAATTGATAACATTTCAGACATTTCGATTTTAAAAATGCTCGATCCGTTTTAAATTCGAATTTGTTATTGCATATTGGTTCGATTATAGAACGATTGTAAACGTTCCAGAAACTTGATCAAATTGAAGATANGATAAACAAGATATTGCTAAATTATATGTAAAATAAATTTTACTAATGAGTTAAAGTTCGAGAAGGTTGGGAAATAATGGGAATTGTGTGTATCTCCAGTAGAATTGGACCTAATGCCGATTTTACTCGTTATTAGCATTTACAGTTTTTTTAAACTCATCTCTACCCTCAAAATTAAGCTTTTTGCCATTCGATAATAATTAAAAATATAAAAAGTTATTTTAAAAAATTAGCAACCACCGGAATAGTTACACAACTTGTTGCCGGATTTTTTCACAAGCTGCTAGATTTAAAATATGGTAACGTTCTAAGTTCCTTTTTTTAAAGAAAGCCATGTTAATAATTCTTACTGGAAGGTAATTAATGAAATTTGTCTTGATGGCATGACGAACATAAGGTTAGTTGATGTTAATTTACTTGTGTTATCCAGAACGATTCATATCCCTCTATAACATTTGGTAGACTACAGGCAACAAACCCAATTCGCCTTTCTAAGTTTTAACGGGAATTTTTCCATTTGTTTACGTGCACTGTATTCTGTTGTCTACGTTCCAAGTTACGATATTAGTTTAAAATCTAAAATTTAGATGGAGTTACTTGTCACAATTTTGAATTTTTCGTTACTGATTTGAACATTTGAACAAGTCGGCGCATATCGCGAATATAAAAATCTGAAAATAATAGTTTTAGAACCTGCTGGTGTTTATTTATGTGAAATTCTTAAAGGTAAATAATTGAATTTTGTTATCTACTGTTATCTTCGAGAATTTTATAGTTTTTTATTGGATAATCTGGTATTTAAAGTATACGATTTTACCCTCGATTAAGTATATTTTCGAGTTGGAATTTTTAAGTTACTGTAGGCAGGGCTGGCTGTAAGTGACCCGTCACGCAAGCTGTAAGGCGTAAAAATTTTAAAAGGTGGCAAAATTAAAATTCAAATAAATCTAAAAGGAAATCTAAATATCTTATTTAGAGGTTTATCAGATAAACTTTATAAAGAAAATAACGGGAATTTTTTGAAAATTTTAAAATTCTTAGCTGAATGATTTAGTTATGGAAAAGCATTTAACGAGACTAAGGAAAAATCATTCAAAATGAAATTCTGGAACTGATGTGACAATAGTAATATTTTAAAAAAGTGCAGGATTCTAATTATTATGCATTGATCGTTGAGTGTACAACAGACACAAGCCATCAGGAACAAATGTCAGTTATGGTTCGATATGTTGAAGTGAATCTTAATAACTTAATAATATTCAATTCAATGAAAGTTTTCTTGGATTTCGTTTAATCGAAGATTCAAAAGGAATTGAATTGACACGTGTCATTATTGATTAACTGGAAAAATATAATTTATCAGTAAAAGAATATCCTGGGTAAAAGTTATGACAATGGTATCTACATGAAAGGTATTCGAAATGGCGTTCAGGCCCACATTTTGAAAAAAATCCACAAGCAATGTACATTCCATGCCTCAATCACACTTTGAATTTACAGTGCACAATTCACCCCAAATCGCATCATTATAGGTTTTCAAATTTTCTAAGCTTCTACGAAAAGATGGGGCATCTTACAATCTAAGTGTCCATCATTTACAGTCAAATCATTACGCGATACACGGTGGAAAAACGTCCAGACCCGAGTTAACTCGGGGATGTTACATAGCGTTACAGAAAATGCGGTCCTTGAGGCCGCACAATTTGTTTTTATTTTTGGAATGTTTTGTCTCCAAATTTTTTCAAAAATTTCTACCCGCCCAAAAAAATTTTATCGCGATTTTAATTAACCTTTGATAAGGCTCGATTAAAGCTTAATTGTTTTTCAATGGGATTTTTTATCAAAATTAATTACAGTCGACCCCCCTATAATTACGGTCCCTATAATTAATTTTGTAATCGTTCCAGGGTGTGGCCGAGTTATTCGGACTGCCAGGCTATCGAGTGCCGAGTTTTCGAGACTCTACTGTATTAACTCTTTCCTGACGCAATTCTTCCGATTTCTTCTGATATTATGGAGTTTTACTTTACTAACTGTTATATAACAGGGAAAGTGCGACAATCGATTCAAAAATGATCTTACAAAATTTTTGATTTTAGGGGACTTGAGACATTAAGAAATGTAAAAAAGATGGGATTTTTTCTGTGTGGATGGATGTTAATATGTGTAAGTGAAAAGCGTGATTTTTCGCCCATTCTGAAGCTTAATTTTTGTTGATTTTAATTTAAGATACTTGTAAAAGGCCAATCTGGCCACAGTGTCTTTTTGAGAAATAAAAAAAATAACTTTTATACCAGGAACGCCTATACATTGGGTCACATAAAGCGCGTGCCTCTTTGTCCTCTTTGAAAAAGTGGAAAGACAAATTTTTATGACAAACTGATATATAAATCGTATATTTAAGGAAAATAAATTCTAGAGCTTTTTCTGTACCTCGGGCATCTCTCTCATTCATTAAATTTAGTTGTAAATGATGCTACCCAGTGGCGTAGCGTAGCGAGGGCGGCAGGGGTGGCCTGCCCCGAGCGGCACTTTTAGGGGGCGGCAAAATTTCACAATAAATAATAATAATATCTTGTAAAAATTTGAACCAATTCATTTCATATTTCTGTCGCACCTACGATTCGGACCGATTGAAATGAGCACGGAATTTTTCATTACTTATTCTGTGACGAAACTGAATTTTAGTCTTTTAAATTGAGATACCTAAATAAGGGGGCAGCGAAATTTTCCTCCGCCCCGGGCGGCTGACACCCACGCTACGCCACTGGTGTGTACTTTGAATAAATGAACCAAAACGTTGAAATTTGGCAAATTTCTATATATATGGGGAATTGATGTTATTACAGTTTGGAGATTACAAGTCAAAGGGGTTTGCATTTATTGGTGTAAGGCAATGCAACATATGAGTAATCTGCCGAGGAAGAAAATGCCTCCCGGGAGGTCTTTTATGGGAAACTGACATCTAATTAGGTGTCACTAACGTGAAGAAAAACCCGGTAAACTCCATTTGGCCAGTCCGTTGATCAGGGGAGAACCACCACCAACTACTAGTGTTCGATGGTTTTATCCAAACAAGTCAAAAGGGGGGAGCTAAGAGGGTCAAGTGGCATTTAAAATTTCTTTTAAAATTCATCTATACGCCTTTGCTTCATACAGTATTAGCAATATAAAAAATTACTTTTTAATAAAATCTCGCAACAGATGACGCCACACGTAATTTTAAAATATTTTTTTGAAAAATAGCGAAAGTTATCTATCAAAATTTTTCTTTTTCATCTCTCATTGGTATCTAAATTTTATATCGTAATATAATTGAAAATTATCGAACTTCCTTTTCGGGCCCCTTAACCTCGTCTTAATTCAAAAACAGGAAAAGTGGTGCCAGAGGCCTTACCAGCTTTTTATCTATTGTATTCATACTACAATATATAAAACATATGTACTTTAGGGAATTTTATCGAAAAGCCCTCCCGGTACTTTCTGTCTATCTGGCAAACTGTTTGTAATTTATTCTTATTTTATATCTGTCTTAAGCAACCCACCACTGGCCTTATTATCCATTAGGATAATAAGGCCGGTTGGTTAAAATCACTGCAGGCGCACTAATGTGCGCCTGCAGTGATTTTAACAACGTAATTTCGTTTTTTCGTTTTCTGCCACGTGCCATTACGCAATCTTACTTAAACTGATATTCGTAACAATGACCATTCACACTTGACTAGTGAAAAACGAAAATAAACTATGTAACGTGTTTACCATTAGCATGTACTGTATTTCTTTAGCATCTAGTGTATTGGCGATTTGAGGATGTTGGTACTTATCGAGCCTGAAGCGTACATCTCTATAAGAAGAGTCCCTGGCCGCCCGAAGCCTGGAAAATTCATTCTTGGCCCGCATCTAGAAAAGGTTGCTCATCGCTAGTTTAGACGGGATTAATATTACAGGTTCGTAAATTCGGACGAGTTAAACGAGAATGACATCATGGTTATTTTTTCTTTCGCAGGAAGTTGTGATCCGTTTACAACAAAATGGCCGTTTCTAAAATCGAAGTCGTAAATGTTTCTATTGCAGTCTTTGAAATTTTTTCTCGCATTGCCTCACCTGAGCAGTCGTTTGTATCGTTTCACCTTTTATTTGATACCCGTCAATGTCGCCAAACGCCATTTTTCTTTGCCACGTAAACTCTTTCCTTTGCGAATTTCGTTACACTTTAGTTCGAAAAGTCCTCAACGTCGAGAAAGCCTACAATACGAACGACTCATTAGCAGTGTCGTAACTAGGGCGGTGCCAGTAGTGCCTAGGCACAGGGCACAGAAATGACCTTTTTTTTAAACTCTTTCCGCCCTGTGGGCACTAAGAGTGACTCTTTTTGCAAGCCCATTATGGGCTTAGCCAGGCCCACAATGGGGCTGCCGGGTGGTGAGGGACGGAGCCCGACATATCCGAACGGACCACCCCCCCGAAAAATTCCTGGGGATTTTTCGACACGTTCGGATTCGAGCCCGCGTCCCCCAGAGCGGTAGCCTGCCACCTTAACCGCTCGGCCATCCGGCCGCCGCAGAAATGACCTGGACCAAGTTTTGGGTCATAGTTTTGAGGGCGTAGTTACAGAAGCTCGCACGGGGCGCATAAAAGGCTAGTTACGACGCTGCTCATTAGTAATTCGTTTGACTTTACGAACGGACCAAGTGTACCAAACTGATCAAAATGTGCGAACCTAGTCAAGGACGCCCGCAGAGAACTTTCCACAGAAGCAAGACTTTGAAAAAATAATTACATCAATAAACTTTTATATAGTCCTAATTATTTAATTTTGAAGGGTTTCCCTTAAGTACATTATAGAATATAGTATTGCATGAATATAAAAACACGTAAAGTGTTCCATGGCCGAGAGTGTAAGGTTACATATCTTCATTACTTTTAACTATTGTAATTTGTGAAATGTTTCACTCCACCCCCGGGAGGGACATGCAGGGCCGGCCATCTGGGGAGTGCGGCGGATGCTATGCACCGGGGCCCCGCGATTGAGGGGCCCCCAACATTATCAAGAACTGAAATAATGTACTCTTGCACATGAAAACTTGACAATATTCCTATCGTCGTCAGTATGACAAAAGTACATTTTATCGTAAACATTATTATTGTAGATCTCTGAATTTCGACAATCTTCAAACTAATTCTCGATGATGCGAGTGTTTAGTTTTTGTTATTTGATTCGGAAAACTCCCGAGGATCCCCACCTAAACTGGACTTTTTAGAAAAAAATCTCAATACCATACATCCCGCGTTAAGAAATGAAAATAATACTGTGGCCGTCGGCCATATAAAATTACAGTATATGTATATTTGTATATAGTCATAGTTTTAATGTTTCTTTTATAATTTCTTCTATCTCTTTTTGTCTGTCTTATTTCTGGAACTTTCGGTGGTGACCGTTATTGTCGCTGGGTAGGATTAGCCGTTCCAAGAATAAAAGAGAATAATAGGCGATGGGGTAACTTGGGAAAAGCAACGAGCGGAATTGGCACCTTTTGGACCTGACGACTAAGGAATCGGACGTGCCAGGGAAGAGATCAGAGTGAAATCTCGGTAAGAAAGACGAGATAGGAGAGTTTGTTCAGAAGAAGGACAGAAGGAACGACGTTCTAAGGAGTCTTAAGGAGCCTCCGAGAAGCTGTGAGAATTCAAGAGTTCAGCACGAGAAAGAAAGACGTGTCTACTCACAGAGTTGAAGAGGAAGGTTGAAATTCGAAGAAGCCTGAGAACAGAAAAAGAAAATAAAAATCGTGAGCACATGTCCAGGACAAGTGCCCCGTTTGCCCCTCTAAATACAGTACATCCACAAACCAATGTACAGTAGGAACGTACCTAGTGTAGCTCTGTGTTCTTCTATTGACACGTAGTCACTTTGAAGACATAATTACGATAAAAATGGCAATCAATTACTCGTAGACCCCATAATAATTGCATTAATAACGTTTATTTTCGGAATGTGATCGTTTCAGTAACAGTAACATTCTCCTCCTACACAATTTCCAGAAAAATAATTCGAAAGTTGGCAACTTCTTTGGCAGTCTTGGTCATCGAAGCACACGTCTGGTATTACGTTAGCTTCCGTACGCATAACTATAATAAATTAATCACATTTTTTCCTTACGCTCTTCCATTTACCAAATATCTAACAAGAAAAAGCATAAATTTCCTTACCTAATGCCAAGAAAAGTAGAACAAATTGGATGAAGTGGTAAATGAGTGAAGTTTTCATTCTGTGTTACTGAGCGTTATAAATTTAATCGTAAACTTCGACTATTTATAGTCAAGTTGTAGCAAAATTCCACGTAATTCCCGTTACTCAACAGTCAACGTTCAGATATTACATCCGTGTGAACTTCCCCAACTGCTAACGTCTGTTGCGTACTTTAGACACTTAGAATAGAATGTAAAACGTTATAACTGAACGTAAAAACGTGCTAAATCATTTATGAGTTGCCATCGTCATTAATTATCCGAGTTGTCAGTTTTCGAGAGACATTATCACGGTTCAAAGGGTGTGGAATATGTAAAAATATTCTTAGAAATTCATCCGGAACCTCTGTTGATAAGGATTAAGTTTGTTACGAAACAAATATATTTAAAAACTAAAATTAAAAGTAATTACTGTATATAAGGAAAGAAACTTATTT
Source organism: Centruroides sculpturatus (assembly GCF_000671375.1). NCBI lineage: Eukaryota > Metazoa > Arthropoda > Arachnida > Scorpiones > Buthidae > Centruroides > Centruroides sculpturatus. The sequence continues at coordinate 110,902 of NW_019384434.1, forward strand.
ATAATTAGATAATTTTACCAGTCATACAGTCTAAAACACGTAGCTGGTCGTTAATTGATTTCAATTTCCGAGTCCCTGGCCGCCCG
>NW_019384434.1:116955-126491 GCF_000671375.1 Centruroides sculpturatus
CCCTTATAATTTCAGCCTTTTTTTTTTTTTTTTTTTTTTGACATGTATCACAATGGAATGTATCACATGGGAATTTCGTCTCAGGTGGACCTGAATGCAAGTTACTTAACCCACTCTGAATTGGACCAGACAATCCCCTTAAAAGTGAAAGGACAAAGATCTCCGGACAATTTTTTGAGATCTCTCAACTGAGTTGGAAGACAGCTAGAGTTTCCTTGGAAAGTATTGTGTGCATAATTATGTCTAGATTCAGACATTAGCCATCTGATTGTTGAGGCCAGCATCAAGCTGGCAGATTCTACGAACTCTCCCACCAAAGTGGCCCATCTCCAAGTAAAGGAAACTGTGCTCAAAGGAAGACCATAAAATGACTTTTGGACAAACCTTTTCTTTCACCCTTTTTAGTTAGAACATGTTCTAACTAAAAAAAAAAGAAAGGAAAAAATTGTTCAATCAGGAACAGATCGAATGGTCAACCCTTGTGTACGTCACTACTAATATTTGGCAACACTAGCATTATGCAAATCAATTATCTATCATCGTTAGTCTGGCAAATTTATAGTGCAAATATTTTCTGTATTTTGGTTTAATAAAGCATTCAAATAGGTACCTAATTATTATTTTTTACCTACTTATTTATTTACCTACAAATTACATATTTTATTATAGAATTTATTGTTAGTTCGTTTAATTGGGGCAGTTGCTTAATTGGGCCAAAATGGATTAGTCCCAATGTGTCCAAATTAAGCAGAATCGACTGTATATATTTTATATATATAAGAAAGGTAAATTATTCTTGAATACAATAGAATCTTCTTACTGGAATTACTTTGGGACTCGCCTAGACTAGTGTTATTGTTATTCTGTTTTTATGAGTTGCTTAGACAACAATTAACAGAAATTCTGGTTTTATTTCCTAATTTCACAAGATTTATTATAATTATTTATTAATTGTAATTTGTCTAGTGTTGTTTTGAAAGGACCAATCTAAGTGCATCAGAGTTTGTTAAAAAACCAAATTTTATTAAACTAGAAATGCTAGTAATGAGCTTTCTGACTACAAATAAAAGATATGTTAAAACTATAATTTTTATTAAACTCAAAATGCTACAATTTCAATTCACATTAATAATAAAAGTACAAGAATAAAATTGATTATTAGAAAAAACCCACAAATTGCAATTATTTGGTATCTCTAACACTTAAAGGCAGCTCCAAACATTCGATACTTGCCAAATGCTGAGCAAACATTTGGTCACTACCAAGCAGTGTGGATGATGTACTTGCAATTCACTCCAAAAATATTCTGTATTCACCGTTACCTGCTCCTTATTGGTATATTGTGCCAAATCAAAGAAACAAATCTCAGGCCGACATTTATAATTCCCACAATGAATTGATGCTCCACAAATAACCATATGTGTACAGGTAACCCCCGTATAACACGGTAGTTACGTTCCAAAAAATTGCAGTGTTATACGAAACAAAGAACTAATACGAAAAGGAGGGTTAGGTTCCAAAAATTAAAAAACATGCTAGTATATTTTCATAATTAAGATAAATATCTTCATTAAAANCTTCATTACTTTTAACTATTGTAATTTGTGAAATGTTTCACTCCACCCCCGGGAGGGACATGCAGGGCCGGCCATCTGGGGAGTGCGGCGGATGCTATGCACCGGGGCCCCGCGATTGAGGGGCCCCCAACATTATCAAGAACTGAAATAATGTACTCTTGCACATGAAAACTTGACAATATTCCTATCGTCGTCAGTATGACAAAAGTACATTTTATCGTAAACATTATTATTGTAGATCTCTGAATTTCGACAATCTTCAAACTAATTCTCGATGATGCGAGTGTTTAGTTTTTGTTATTTGATTCGGAAAACTCCCGAGGATCCCCACCTAAACTGGACTTTTTAGAAAAAAATCTCAATACCATACATCCCGCGTTAAGAAATGAAAATAATACTGTGGCCGTCGGCCATATAAAATTACAGTATATGTATATTTGTATATAGTCATAGTTTTAATGTTTCTTTTATAATTTCTTCTATCTCTTTTTGTCTGTCTTATTTCTGGAACTTTCGGTGGTGACCGTTATTGTCGCTGGGTAGGATTAGCCGTTCCAAGAATAAAAGAGAATAATAGGCGATGGGGTAACTTGGGAAAAGCAACGAGCGGAATTGGCACCTTTTGGACCTGACGACTAAGGAATCGGACGTGCCAGGGAAGAGATCAGAGTGAAATCTCGGTAAGAAAGACGAGATAGGAGAGTTTGTTCAGAAGAAGGACAGAAGGAACGACGTTCTAAGGAGTCTTAAGGAGCCTCCGAGAAGCTGTGAGAATTCAAGAGTTCAGCACGAGAAAGAAAGACGTGTCTACTCACAGAGTTGAAGAGGAAGGTTGAAATTCGAAGAAGCCTGAGAACAGAAAAAGAAAATAAAAATCGTGAGCACATGTCCAGGACAAGTGCCCCGTTTGCCCCTCTAAATACAGTACATCCACAAACCAATGTACAGTAGGAACGTACCTAGTGTAGCTCTGTGTTCTTCTATTGACACGTAGTCACTTTGAAGACATAATTACGATAAAAATGGCAATCAATTACTCGTAGACCCCATAATAATTGCATTAATAACGTTTATTTTCGGAATGTGATCGTTTCAGTAACAGTAACATTCTCCTCCTACACAATTTCCAGAAAAATAATTCGAAAGTTGGCAACTTCTTTGGCAGTCTTGGTCATCGAAGCACACGTCTGGTATTACGTTAGCTTCCGTACGCATAACTATAATAAATTAATCACATTTTTTCCTTACGCTCTTCCATTTACCAAATATCTAACAAGAAAAAGCATAAATTTCCTTACCTAATGCCAAGAAAAGTAGAACAAATTGGATGAAGTGGTAAATGAGTGAAGTTTTCATTCTGTGTTACTGAGCGTTATAAATTTAATCGTAAACTTCGACTATTTATAGTCAAGTTGTAGCAAAATTCCACGTAATTCCCGTTACTCAACAGTCAACGTTCAGATATTACATCCGTGTGAACTTCCCCAACTGCTAACGTCTGTTGCGTACTTTAGACACTTAGAATAGAATGTAAAACGTTATAACTGAACGTAAAAACGTGCTAAATCATTTATGAGTTGCCATCGTCATTAATTATCCGAGTTGTCAGTTTTCGAGAGACATTATCACGGTTCAAAGGGTGTGGAATATGTAAAAATATTCTTAGAAATTCATCCGGAACCTCTGTTGATAAGGATTAAGTTTGTTACGAAACAAATATATTTAAAAACTAAAATTAAAAGTAATTACTGTATATAAGGAAAGAAACTTATTTATAATTAGATAATTTTACCAGTCATACAGTCTAAAACACGTAGCTGGTCGTTAATTGATTTCAATTTCCTTGTTGCAACATCATTTCGAGCTCAATACCAAAAAAAATTTTGCAATGTGCAAAGGGAAATTAAAAATAAAAACGTAATTCGTGTAAAATGTTGTGAACAGGAAAATTAGCTTTGAATTTTCGTGGTTAATTAAGATTTACAGAATTTCAGATGCATTTCATATACTATACGAAATAATACTTCTTAATGTTACTGTTACATTTCATATCTTACTTATCTTGTTATTGGTTTGTAAATATTTTGAATGATATCAATTATCGGAGTTAGAATTTTTTCAGTTTTTATTGCTTAAACATAAATATTGTATTTAAAATAAAAATTAAGTACAATATTTACGTGCATTGCTTAATTTTCTTGTTTGTTTCACTTTACCAATATAATTGTCTAGTAAACTGTTTTATATTTTTACAGTTTACCAGTACAGTTTTACATTACAGTTTTACAGTATAATATTACAGGTAATATTATATGTGTATATAGACTTCTGTTTGCATTAATTTCATATATTGTTATAAATGTAATACTCTGTAATCATGTTTTTAATAATTACCGAGTACTTAAAATATTTAAAAGTATTTATTTTTTCTTTTGACTTTACACTGTCCTAAAAAGAGTGGATGGGGACTGAACCAATGCTTTTCTGTGTGCACTGAATGCAGAATTAATGTGATAGATTCTAATAATTGATTTTTACAAGGGGCATTTGATAAGTAATTTCTGCATGTACGAGCAGTGTTATGATATCAAACTGAAACCAAAAGAATAGAGTTTAGTGTTAATTAAATTAGAAATACTTTTCAATTTCTCTACGTGGTCCGCTCTACAGATATGCCAATGTTTAACAAGTATTTTCGTCCGGCCTTTGTCAAAATCATTGCGTTGTTCGGGAAACCATTTCCTCGTAGTGGTTTCAACGTCTTTGTTGCAGGTGAATGCCCAAGAGATGTCTCTCGAGAATAAGAAATGATTAGAAGCCGAGGACGCTAAATCTGGACCGTAAGGAGGATATTCGAGAACTTCAAACTGGAGTTTCTGTACGGATTCTGATGGAAAACATTGGTATGGTGTCTAAATCATTATGTTGCAGCATAATTAACTTTGTTCTTCTGTTCCAACACCATAAACTACTACAAATTTCTCTGAGACATACATTTTCAAGAGTAAAAATTCTACAATTGAGAGTTGTTTGATATGCGTCAATAATTGGAAAACTGTCATCCATTTTATTCATACTATAATACATTTGATGTTCTACTATGCATTAATCTGAAACTAATAAAATGAAGAATCAGTTCTTGTCTAACTGCTTGCTAGGCAATAACTCCCGTGCAAAACATAGAAAGGCATTACTTATTCCTTAGACAATCATTAATGTAAATAACAATACCCGCCCCTCACCCAAATAAGGAAATAAATTAAAATATTGAAAATATCTGCAATTTATTTTCATTTTCTATTGCAAAACAAACAATACAGAATTGTAAACAAGTATATTATTTTTACTATATCTATGTAAAATAATTTTATCACAGTGTCAATAATTAACTTATTCAATGCGAGATTATCTACTTCTGTTTAATTCGTCTTCAATCTTAGCATTAATTTTATTCCAATCAATTTCGACCTGTAAAAATTAATTATACAATGTAACGGTTATGCATTTTGGGTCATAGCTTAACACAAATCTAAATATATAGGGTGGCACAAAAGTCTGTTAACCAGTAAACAGTTGTCTTATTTTGTACTAAAATGTACTTTGCTGTTCTAAATTCAGTTTGTAATTCTTATTCAAAAGTGCACTCAAACACATCAAATCTTGTTAACTAACTTTTGTGCCATCCTATCTATCAAAAAGAACTTTACATCTTTTGAATATTGAAGAAATCGCTTATTTGTCTCCTTTCTTTCAAATCTTTCTAAATGCTTATTTCTGAATCCAATGACTACATCCAGATGAGACTTGTGCTTTAATGCCAGATCTAGTGCTCTGACAAGAGAATGTAACCTCTTAAAATTTGAATTATATAAATTAAACACCAAGAAAGAAAAAGCTTACTTCTCCCAATTGTATGTTTCTACATTAACAATAATAGCTCTGAGTATTAATCCTGCCTGAAGCAATATGGTTTCGGCTTCCTTGATGTTTCCACAGAGTAAAGCCATCTCAGCATTCTGCATTTCTTTCATCGGCAAATTCTTTACGTACTGAATGTATTGAACTTTGTCAGCCTGAGAAGTATAAGAATACATCAGTTACACAGAAAAAAAATTAGTGTGGGGAAAAATGTAATGCATTACTTCGTCAATAGCAGCATAAGCAACTTCGGCAGTATTGAGATCCCTGGCAGCAGTGGCCATTGCAGCTAAGCAAGCCCACAGAGCATCATCCTGTAACAACAACTTAATCAAAAGTTGCAACAAAAAGAAATATTTAAAATTAGTTAAACTAGTCTTTATTCACCTTAACAAATCTACAGAGACGGACGGCGTCGTCCCAATGGTGCAAAGAAACGTATCCGTGAAGTATCGCCGGATATGGCGAAACCGTCGCAGAAACTAGAGAACCATCTGCTCTTCTTATATTCACATGTGTGCCATGAAAACTGATAATCTGGGGATTTTTTCCAAAATCACTGTTAGAAAGAAGGTTTTATATCAGTACAAATATTTAATACTAACATAAAATACAAATTGTTTAAAAGATATATTGAGCTTGTTTTCATTAAATTATATAAATAATAATTTTTGTTTTCACTATCAATGCTTCCTACAATCTTCAAAATTCTTCATACTTGTAATTGTTATTATATTATAATGTTGTTTTAAGTATAATAAATTTATCCACTGTTAAACTAATTGCAACTTTATTATTTTTAATTGTCTACTCGGACTTAATTTATTAATAGGACATAATCTGGTGTTTAAAGATTGACACTAGTTCATCTAGAATGGTGAAATCACCATTCTAGATGAAGATTATAAAAAGGCATAGTCTCTACACCATAATACTGTTAAATTGTGAAAATTTGAACCTTGATGTGAGTCCTTTGGTTTTCATGTGTAAAGTTTTAGTTTTTAATGATTTACAACCTTTATTTATCATATTTTAATTTATTTATACAGTGAAATGTTTAAATCATTAATGAATTATACAAAGAGAAAAATAAATTTATACTCGGGTTTGGAATATGTATTTACAGTAAGTTTTTAAATTTATTTTTATGGCTATGTAAAATATTTTAACTTATACAATAACTTATCTTGTTTTATTATTGTTACTTTTTAGTTTGTGGTAGTAGAACTGCTGATGAGGGGCAAGATAGCCCGAAACACTTGTAATATGTGTACAGAATCTATTACTACAGGTGATATAATAAAGAAATTTTGTTCTTTCCTGAACAACTCTAATTGCTGTGTCAATCTTTAAACACCAGATTATGTCCTATTAATAAATTAAGTCCGAGTAGACAATTAAAAATAATATTAGAAATAAAAAGGACAGTAAGGCTTTTACAATTAATTGCAACTTTGTTTTAATTACAATCTGTACTTGTTACTCTGATATCTACATAATAATCATGATTGTATGTAACTACATATTATTGTTTGCTAGTGATGAGAATGTAGTTTTACAAGTGACTAACTACTTTTATTTTAAAACTAATTTGGCAAGATGAATATATGTAATAAATATTTTATTAACTTATCCCAAGTGTCGGTCACTAAATGATAATTAATTATTCATTAATAATTTTATAGTAAATTTAAGATTTAACAATCATTTGAAAGTAATAAATAATTTCCTAACAATTTCACAAACTCTGTTTTATTGTAGTACAAAATTACACATTAAATGTTCTGAAGTGTTTCGAGCTTTGTGAGCACATCTTTAGAGGAAAATGAATATTGTGAAATGTTAAACTCTGTCATGTTTAAACAAAAATTCTACATGCATCTGTTGTTTGATTGTATTCTGAAGTCTGACATGTGGGAAGCTCCAAAAATTAGTTGTAGCTGAAAAATGCATGGAAATTGTTTATAAGTGATTTTATCCTATAATAAAGAAGCCAGTATAATTTTAGTTTAAGAAAGATTCTATATTATCAAATATCACTTTCCAAAGCACTTATATATATCTTAATAATGTCAATATGTTGCATTATATTGCAATACTGATCTACTCACCATTCACAAAATGTTGCTATTCATTATAATATAATTTTAACTGACTTATTCCATTATAATTTATTTATTGATTTCAACTGTTAACTAAAACTTGTAAAACTGTAAATCTTCTATTACCCTGTATCTTTTTCTACTAAAGTGTACTGCATTAAAGTTCGATCGACAAATCCGGCTGCAGGATAATACCAAGTTGCCAGTTTTCCATCCTGTAGTGCTACTAAAATATTGGCGCCATCATTCCACATAATAGAATTAATCATTGTACCTACAAATGAAGACACATGGAATTAATACATTAAATTTAATAATTACTGACAGTTAAAAAACATAAAATTCACCTAGTTTAATCTGTTTTGAACTTCTTCCTGAAGACGATCTTACGGCAATCAAATATAAATCGTGATTTTTATCTACTACAGCTAATTTTCTTTCCATTGGTGGTCCACTTTGATCTAAAGCAACAATCATCACTTCCATCTGCAATGTTAAATAAAGTAAATTTTACTTTTTTTTTATCATTAGAAAATTCTTAATAATAAAACTACATAATCACTTTCATAAAAATATTTACCTTATGCATTAATGGTTTACCGTCACCAATAATTTTTCCATTTTGTGTATCAAATAAATAGATCACTAAATAAAATAAATTATATGCAATTAATATGAATTTTGAAAGCTTGAACTATAATTTTATTTATTTTTAGTGTCTCAAAAGTTTATAGATTGGATGTGCAAAAATCAAATAATATGAGATTAAAAAACCTGATAATTATAAGCAACTGACCATTGGTCAAGTGGATAGAATCAACAAACAGTGATAGTTAATTGTGGGTTTGTGCCTTGCCAATGGGCTGGCCACAAAGTTTTCTGAGTTGTTTTCCCATCTGTACTACCTAAACAGGGGCCAGTTTCCCATTGAAAGTTCACTCAGGCGGCATACCCCTTGGAAATCATATATATGTCACATTGCTGTATACAAACATAATTATTCCCAGTCCAGGAAGTTCTCCTGTCTGGCTGGCTTATTTGATTCACCCTTGGCTGGCTTTGTACAATTTTTCTGGGTTTCTTCCATATCTGTATCACTAAAAGAGGGGCCAGCTTCCCATTAAGTCCACATAGAAGGCCCATACAGTTATACTTCTGTGGGGTGTTGTAGTATTCCTATCAAAATTACTTTTCCAAATTGCTTGAAACCCTTATCAATAGACTGCCTACTCCTGCCTTCTTTTCCTTGATAGCTTTGGGTGGTCCAGTATAACAAGTTAGGTCTGGTTGGTTAGTCTTACAATCTCCACACTTTCCTACCTATCTTTAATTCCTCTTGGAATATATGAAAATGGTAAGTAAAAATGTAGCACAAACATAATAAAGTATAAAATACAACAAAACACACATGATATTATGAGCCCTCACAATGGACTAGGTTATTTTCTCTTCTAGGGATATTTTATGAGCCAACTTGGGACATCATCTACTAATCAACAATACACTCTTCCAATAAATAACATTCTCTGGCCTTTTAGAACTCTCAGAGTAGAAAAGGGCCTAAAAACTCAAAAAAAAAATATATATATATATAAACACTAAATCTTAGATTTTCTAACACAAATTATATGAAATATACTACAATTTAATGTAATTTCTTATTTATATATTTATTTTTATCTGATACCAAATATTATTATTGTATATGTTGTTGTTATCTCCAACACATACCTTTGATACTGAAAATAATCACTTAATTTATTTCTTCTTTTGTTTTTTTTTTTATCTTTAGATAATTAACTACAAACTTAAAAAATACATATGATTTAGTCTCAATACAGAATTCAATTTTCAATATGTAAATGTATTGAATAGTTTGAAAGTTGTAATATTTTTATCTTTGTGTGGTTAAAATTTGTAAATTCCCGATAACCCGGCA